>NC_063045.1:60265338-60275338 GCF_018812025.1 Megalobrama amblycephala
CTGTTATAAACCCACACTTGTGGAAGACTACACACATGTTGTGTTCATACTGTGTAATCTTTAGAAACATACCCCCAAAATAAATGTATATATATGTATATATTAAACGTTTAATGAGACAAGCGCTTTGTCATCTGTTGCTAAACAACTCGCCATAACATTGCAGAATTGCGTCGAATTAGCAGCGCTGAAGGGTTTCATAACTCGGGGTGCTCACCTCATTTCGAAATTACAAGTGTGAAACGTTACTTAAAGAACCGTTAAAAGCGTCATTAACACGAGGTTAAAATGCATTAACCCAGGGTGAAGTGTAGTGTGAAAAGCCTGTTTGACGTGTTGCTTTGACAGTTGTTACCAGCGGTCACGTTTGAGGCCCTGTTTCCACAGACAGTTATTTTGTGCCGTCTCCAGTACGCTGCGGCAGTGCAAGTATGCGACAGCACGCCAAAACCACCGGGGATATAGAGGAAACACTGGAATATTCCAAAATAGAGCTTTAAAAATTCCAAAGAATTCCAGACTCCCGTTACTCTTAGACATTAGGCAGGGTGTTTATGAACAATCTGTGGCCGGTAAGAAACACTAACCACGCTTTACTTTGCCGAAAGTGGAAGCAGAGAATAAACACGAGCTTTTCCGCAAGAGACTTAATGTAAAATTAATGCATCTGGGGAACTGTTGCCAGCCGCAGTTTTCAACTGTTTTACTTTTCGACTGAAGCCAACAACAAAGCTGACCCTAGAATCTCGCCGCGTTCAAAGTCTGCCATTTGTTTGTCCCCGTCTTCCCTTGAGCTTTTCGAGACTGGCTCTGAGCTGCAAATCATACCGGGCCTAGTTAGCGTTCAGTGTTTGAATGGGAGGAGACGAGACTGGAATGGTTTTGAGAGACAGACAGGAATCATAACAAAGGAAAATAGCTGTGGAACTGACATGACTGCTGAAATAAAGCGGCACTTACCGTATTATTAATATTTTTTTTACTTTCCGTCAGCCACCTCTTATTGCAGTCACTTTACGTAAAATGTTGGTTTCCGTTAAATAAGTAGTGTATGCTTGAGGTGAAGATATTAAGAGGGGTCGCTTCTGGTGTTTTTTCTGCTTTGAACCAGCTGCAAAATGAATCGCAACACAATAAACTTTGATTTGAAGCAAAAGAATGTTTGAAAATTGGAATAGAAGACAAAGACACAAGACTGTTAAGCAAAATTAATCTATTTTCCCTTGAAGCATTGCTGATAACATAATCAAATCAGAAACAATAGGACAATATCAAGCTGGTTAATTGATTTCTGTCATTGTAACATTCTGAGTGTTTGGCATATAGTAATATGCTGATATGTTTGTACACTGCTGCTGCTGTTATTGCTGTTATCACACTGGAAGAGTTTGTACAGCGTCTCAGCAGCGGCTCGAAGCTACATGTAAAGTGAGCATTTCTTTACAAAGACGGCTATAAATTTGTTTTTATAAGTTGATAATTTATAAACTTGATAGTCTTGAAAGTTTGTTAACATGGGGAGGTGTACAACATTCACATATAAACGTAAATAAATAAAAATAAACTAGATGAAAAAAGTTTGTCAAGACAAACTTTAAGTTGGCTTGAAAAAGCCGGTCCAGAAAGTTTGAAGCAATTTTAAAAGTTTTCAGTTTGATAGATAGATAGATAGATAGATAGATAGATAGATAGATAGATAGATAGATAGATAGATAGATAGATAGATAGATAGATAGATAGATAGATAGATAGGTCAGGGAAATCAAGGTCTTTGCTAAGGTACTTGGGGTGGTTGCTAGGGTGTTGCTATACAGTTGCTAGGGTACTCAGGGTGGTTGCTAAGGTGTTGCTATGAGGTTGCTAGGGTACTCAGGGTGGTTGCTAGGGTGTTGCTATGCAGTTGCTAAGGTATTCTGGGTGGTTGCTAGGGTGTTGCTATGTGGTTTCTAAGGTATTCTGGGTGGTTGCTAGGGTGTTGCTATGCAGTTGCTAGGGTACTCGGACTGGTTTCCAGGATGTTGCCAGGGTGATTTGTGTGGTTGCTGGGTGGTTGCTAGGTTATTCTGGGTGGTTGCTGTGAGATAGATAGATAGATAGATAGATAGATAGATAGATAGATAGAGGTCAGGGTAATCAAGGTGGTTGCTAAGGTACTTGGGGTGGTTACTAAGGTGTTGCTATGTGGTTGCTAAGGTATTCAGGGTGGTTGCTAGGGTGTTGCTATACAGTTGCTAGGGTATTCTGGGTGGTTGCTAAGGTGTTGCTATGAGGTTGCTAGGGTACTCGGGGTGGTTTCTAAGGTGTTGCTATGAGGTTGCTAGGGTACTCAGGGTGGTTGCTAGGGTGTTGCTAAGGTATTCTGGGTGGTTGCTAGGGTGTTGCTATGCAGTTGCTAGGGTACTCGGACTGGTTTCTAGGATGTTGCCAGGGTGATTTGTGTGGTTGCTAGGTGGTTGCCATGGTGTTCTGGGTGGTTGCTAGGTTATTCTGGGTGGTTGCTATGAGATAGATAGACAGACAGACAGACAGACAGACAGACAGATAGATAGATAGATAGATAGATAGATAGATAGATAGATAGATAGATAGATAGATAGATAGATAGATAGATAGATAGATAGATAGATAGATAGTTTATGAGTTTGAATGAGTTTCTATGGATTAGAAATAGTACATAGAATGGCAGCTTTATTGAGTCTTGACAGTTGGAGTTTGAAAGTCTTGGCTCATTTGAACATTCCGTCAATGAAAGTCAATGGGATTTTTCCGAGCTTTAATAGTCATTTTTAGGAAAACCGTAAGTTGGATCAGTTAGAAAAGATATAGCACACTAAGTCAGACTTGTGCTGTACAATATAGCCTACATGAATTACCCATAGCAGATCTATACAGGTGTAGCCTGGGAAGCTGAAAGCGTGTTGCAACTTCTACAGCAAATGCTAACCAAGTATTTGAAGGTTGAACAAGTGATCCCATTGGCTACTGACACAGCAGGAACCAATCAGCTGTGCCCTATAGAGAATGATGTGTTTGCAAACACATGCCTGCGCCATCTAGAGTTTCATGACAGAATTTTGTTTTTCAATTGTAAAAAATGTTCAGTTTATTGTGAAATAAGGAGTAAGACTGAATCGATTACATAATATGCAATGCTTTAAGTGGATTGGTGCAATTTAATATTTTTTCCAAAAATGTTAAAATTCCCTAAAATTGTTTTTATACTTCTTTAATCTGGCCGATGCACGCTACATGCTCCTACTTTTTACTTTTTATTATTTTTTTATGGACATATGTGTGTTATGGTCACAAAGCTCTTTTGAGCTCAACATGTTAAAATTATCATCATGAGAAGATTTTTGACATGAAATCAGAGAAAATGCGTTCTATTATTAAATGTACTATATTAAGAATTTAACACATATATAATGACTGCTGGTTTGATCAGTTTCATTTAGTTGTCAAAATCTCGTCGGGGAAGTTGAGCTTTGAAGGCCAGTCCATGCTAAAGCTAATTAATTCAGAGTGTCACAGCCTTTACGGAGCGGGAAAGCTTGAAAAGCGACAGCTATGTAATGAGTTCAAGTAGGACGTTCCCAATAAAAAATAAAATAAAGTCATGACGTTTCAGTCATTTGGGGTTGAAGATTGTGCCATTTGAAGATTAAATTACTACATTTCACATGCATTCAGGCGAAACGACTGCCTGGGGAGGGAAGTATTTTTAATGTTTGTTTGAAGGGCTGCCCATCACTCGTTCCACATAGCAGGGCATCAAAGCTGGAAAGACCTCATCAAAATCCCACTTCTGCTAATGTAGGCAGAGGCTCTTCTTTAGCCATATACTGCTGCATTGCAATTATTATTCACCCCTTATAGCAGATGCTGAGGAGTTTTTAACCTTTTCACTGACCTCCGATCAGTCTCAGATCCTGTTCCCCCATCTCACGCTGCCCTCTCCCGCATGTCGGCTCTAGGGATTTAACTTTAGCGATGGGGCCATATGCATTACTGCAGCGTCCTCAGGTGACCGTGTAATCCTCTTAACAGACCTATCAAAGAGGTGCTCTTTTTGTTTTGTCGCCTTGACACCATTCTTAACACGAAATGCGGAGGATAAAGCCAGCTATGGTGTGATTGTTATAGTAGCAGTAACTTGTTTTTGTGCAAATTGTGCAAATCACCTCTCATCATCAATTAGACATACTGGTATCACCTACTAGTCGTATCCTTAAAAATGGTTTTGTTATTTGGAATTGAGCATGTTCTTAAGCAACTTGAAACCATATTTGATATATTTGATATATATATATTTATTTTATATATGCATTTTTATTATTATAAATTTCAAGCCATGTTGCATACCACCAGGGGGCACTCAGCATACCACATTTCTAGAACAACTGGTGTAAATGATCCATTAGTTTAAGTAGTTTGTGCACAAACACTCCCTACTGTTTGTGAATTAATAGCAGTCCCTTCTGTTAATTTGCAGACAGTAGGGAGTGTTTATGTCCTGACAGTGTAGAATTGTTTAGCTCAGCATTTCTGTTTTTAGCTCGTGTTAGCATCGCCTGTTGTGTTTATAGCAGTCATATTGGACAGAGCCAATATAAAAGTATTTAAAAGTACAAGCAGGAACAGTCGTTTTAAAACAGATCTGTAGGTGGTGATATAAGGGTTTTGTGTCTGGCAGGTTTCACTTTGCACGTCTCAGAGGACTCATTTTCAAACAAGTCTCAAGCTTTGTTCACTGATAAATGAAGAATCATGGGGTTAAGTATTGATAATTAGCCACTGAAGACCAGGGCTATTTTAGAGGAAATATTTGTGAATAGAAAAGAGCTCCTAATGGGCCCTCAGTGTCAGGATACCAGCTTGGCACCGGATCTAATTGGATTTACCACATGCTGTTAATCCTGCCTTGGCACATGAGTATTGACACTGAGCAGATGGGCAACCCCTCACCCATTCTGATACCCCCCGTCGCCTCCTGCTTCCACACACGCAGAAGGACAAGCTCACGGCCCGTGACTCAGTCAGCGAGTCCCTCAAGATGCCAAGCCACTCTGTCAACAATGGCTCCACATCTCTCTAAAAAACCCTTTCATCTTGCATGCTACTTTCCTCCAATGTGTTTTCATTGGCGTCCCATTCCCAGAGCTCATTTTCGGGTCAGCCGGCATCTTTTACAATTACTCAAATGGTCGCCACAGACTTCCCAGTTTTGCCCCTCTGATACGTCTTGTTTTCCACTCATCCCAGCAGTTTTCCTGATCCCCAATACTTAGCTCTGGTTTTCAAAGGGAAAGAAACCAAGTTAAAACACAGGAGCCAACTGGTGTGGACCACAATTAAAGTTTCCCATTGCTAGTGCCCTCAAACCCTTTTTCCATCAAAAGTATTCATTAGCCTTTTTCCTCCCCCTATTCCTCTGTTTTCCCCCATGTACTGTACTGGAACCGAAGAGGCGGGACTGTAATGTTATGATGGCAATGATAATTTTGTGGAAAAGTGGTGAGACAACATTAGGGGGACCCAAAATTTGCAAGAAATCTCTTAGGACTGAGCAGATCTGGCTGTTTTGATTGTCATCGCCTCATATTGGCGTATCTTTGGGGCGCAAAACTTTGATTCAAGGCTACGCAAATCAGATCAGATCTCCTTTTTAATTAAAAGATATTTCTGCAAGCGTCAGTGGGTTTTCCTCAGATCTCATTCCTTTTTTTCCATTTGGATGATTTGCTTAGGGTACGTTGTAGTTCAGGGGTTTCTTAAATGTAAAGCTAATCTTTAGCCTCTTTAACAGATGAAGAGGGATGGAAGATATCAAAAAGCCATTTTGGTTATCCTGTGAAGCATGATAAGCACAATATTTCTACTGAATAAAATTATTATTTTCTCCTTTACAGGAATCATTCACCAGATGAAAGGGGACTACGAGACTGCTCTGAAGCTGCATAAGGCTCATCTATCCATCGCCCAGGAGCTAAATGACTATGCCGCCCAGGGCAGAGCGTACGGAAACATGGGCAATGCTTACAACGCCCTCGGTGCCTTTGACCAGGCCGTGCGCTACCACCGACAAGAGCTGCAGATTTCCATGGAGGTTAATGATCGCGCCTCGCAGGCCTCGACACACGGGAACCTGGCGGTGGCGTACCAGGCTCTAGGGGCTCACGATCGAGCTTTGCAACATTACCAGAATCATCTGAACATTGCACGAGAGTTGAGGGACATCCAGAGCGAGGCTCGGGCCTTGGGCAACCTGGGTAATTTCCACTGCTCTCGAGGCGAGTTTCCCCAAGCCGTACCTTACTACGAACAGTACCTACGGCTTTCCCCGGACTTGCAGGATATGGAGAGCGAGGGTAAGGTCTGTCACAACTTGGGATATGCGCACTACTGTCTGGGAAACTTCCAGGAGGCGGTGAAGTATTATGAGCAAGACCTGGCACTTGCCAAGGACCTCCACGACAAGCTAAGTCAAGCCAAAGCTTACTGCAATCTGGGCCTGGCCTTCAAGGCTCTTGGCGACTATAGCAAGGCGGAGGAGTGCCAAAAGTACCTTCTTTCCTTGGCGCAGTCGCTAAACAACTCGCAGGCTCGATTCCGCGCCTTGGGCAACCTGGGCGACATCTTCCTTTGTAAGAAGGACGTTCCCGGAGCCGTCAAGTTTTACGAGCAGCAGTTGGCCTTGGCGCATCAGGTCAAGGATCGCAAGATGGAAGCGAACGCCTACGCAGCATTGGGAGCCGCCTACAGGATGCTACAGAAGTTTGACAAGTCCTTAGGGTACCATACCCAGGAACTGGAGGTGTACCAGGAGCTGGGTGACATCCAGGGAGAGTGCCAGGCTCATGGACACCTCGCCGCAGTCTACATGTCTCTTGGGAAGTACACCATGGCCTTCAAATGCTACGAGGAACAGCTTGAACTTGGTCAGCGACTAAAGGACCCTAGCGTTGAGGCCCAGGTCTATGGTAACATGGGCATCACGAAAATGAACATGGGAGTAATGGAAGAGGCCATTGGATACTTCGAGCAACAGTTGGCGATGTTGCAGCAGCTCAGTGGCAACGAGGCCGTGCTGGACCGTGGTCGCGCCTATGGGAACTTGGGAGACTGCTATGACTCGCTGGGAGATTTTGAAGAAGCAATTAAGTATTACGACCAGTATCTCTCTGTGGCACAGAGCCTCAACCATATGCAGGACCAGGAGAAGGCATACAGAGGTCTTGGTAATGGACACAGGTAAGAATTCAAGTCGATATGTGTTATTTTTGTCATTTTACAGTGGCCTCAAAAAATATTTGCATGCACAAAAAACACTTATTAGATATAAAAAAAATATGTTGCAATGTTTTTTTTCTTCTTTTTTTAGATGTTTTACAGTCAAAATAATATATGCATCCTTAAAATAAGATATATTTCCTTGAGAAGCAACATTAATGATATTCAGACTCAGATCTGGATGTTAAGTGTATTTTTTTCTTCACTGCACTGGCAGATTTTTTTTCTCATGTTTTTAACTTGTTTATATTTAAACCAAGTGAAAAAATCTGCCAGTGCAGTGAGACAAAATACACTTGTATTAAAGAAACATTCTATGAAAACAAGACCTAATATCTTATGCAGTGTTGCTTCTCAAGTAAATGATATCTTGTTTTCAAGTATTTTTAGATATTTTAACTTGAAAACAATTCTTAAAATGTTAATGTGTAGCTAATGTGCTGAACTACATATATTGTAAATCTAATTTGTCTGAAGAATTTTTCGATATTTTAAAGAAAATAATACAAATCCTATAGTATGGGATAGTATTTTGTGGAGTATGGACTTTATAAAAATGTATATTTTGCTTTTAGGTGATTTAAAGGGATAGTTCACCCAAAAATGCAAGTGCTATCATGGTTTACTCACCCTTATGTATTCAAAACTTGACTTTCTTATTTCTGTTGGGCTCAAAAGAAGATATTTTCAAGATTGTTTCAACTGTTTTTGTGGTAACACTTTAGTATGGGGAACTTGTCTAAACCTCAGTAAACTCCTAATTCAATGTTTATTAATAGTAAGGTAGTTGTTGTTGTAGTGCTTATGTTTAGGTATTGGGTAGGATTAAGGGATGTAGAATAAGGTCATGCAGAGTAAGGCATTAATATGTGCTTTATATATATACTAATAAACAACCAATATGCAAGCTAATAAGCTACTTGTTAAAAGTGAGAATTGTTCCCCATACTAAAGTGTTACCATTTTTGTCTATGCAATGGAATCCAGTGGGATTCGAACCAATATTGGTCCCCTTTGATTTTCATTGCATGTACAAAAATTTTTTCTGAAAAGTCGTACAGGTTTGGAATCACATAAGAGTGAGTTAATTATGGCAGAATTTTAATTTTTGAATAAACTACTATTCCGTCAAGTGTCTACAGTTGTACTTGTCATACTGCAATGTAATATGGTTTAGACAAGCATATTAGACAAGATTACTTTTTAATGTGGTGTGGGTGATTTATTAGCATTTTTGAGCCTTGGAGTCTCATGTGAATGATGATGCAACAGGCTGCTTGTTATTCCAGTTGCTTTAATCTAAGAGAAACACTTACTGTATCAGGAGGGCATGTGGACTGACATGAGGGCAGCAGGCGGACACTCTCACAACATGCAACAGATTGAAAATGGGATTGTTTTGTATCGGATCATAACCCCATCTTCACCATGCATGCTTACATGACACAACAGGGCTGCACGTCTGCACCGGGATGCTTAAAGCATAACAACTCTTTCTGTCTTTCAGTGTCGCTTGAGTGTGTCAACAGCAGAATCTTTCAAAATCTTCACTTGTAGACTTTGGATTAATCATGAAAAATACATGAAAATCATATGATTGTTAGTAATTTTTTTGCATTTGTATAAAAACTTGTTGCAAGCTTGCCATTCAGGCTGGGCAATATCAAATATTTACAATATTCTGAATGAATCTTAAATAGTGCCATTATATTAATGCGCTTCTTTTTTGGCCTTAGTTTCCTTCCATATGGCTCATGACTTATATGTTTTAATATTAATAGCATCTCTAATTTATACTTTACTAGAAAACAAGCAAAATTGGAGTTCAGATTGTGACTCAGTTTGAGGGATTATTGAATCATTTTTAAAACTCTGATTTATAGATTTGTTTGCCAAGTCCATGTGGCATATGAAGAACAGCAACATTTACTTAAAATATTTTCAGTATAGCATTTTAATATTTAAAAAAAATGTCACATTGAGATTCTAATCATTTTTGAATGATAACACAAACAAATCAGACTTTTGAATCGATTCACTGATGTTGAGCCATTGCATTGCAGATACATAAATATTGCATATATAATGTTATAAAACTTATATATATTTTATAATTCGCTCATGACATTCATTGCATTAGGATTTTTTGTGGTGTATGGACGTGATTTATTAAAACACAAAGTTACATGATACATTTTGTCTTCAACAATAGATTTATTGTTTTATGAGCTGATTTCAAACCTAACAAACTCCTTTTAGTGAAACAGCTCATGGTTTTGTATTCTGTTATGTGATAAAATAGCATTTTGAAGTGACTTAAAGTGATAGTTCACCCAAAAATGAGTACTGAATCAATTTTTAAACTACGATTCGTTTGCTTGATCTCTCACAAGTATTCGCAGAAATCCATGTTGCATATGATTAACAGCAACATTTACTTTTGATATATTTTTAGGACATTTTAAATGATTAAAAAAGACACATGGAACATTTTTGAGAGAAAATGCAAACAAATATTTGAATCAGGTTTTTGAATCATGAGTTTTGAATCAGTTTTCTGATGTTGATTCATTGCATTCCAAATACATACAACACCTACAAGTAAATATTGAATATATAATGTTTTTATCTAATGATCCCAACTCATAATGTTATATATCTTTTTATAATTCGCTTTCAACATTGCATTGAAGATTTTAAGATATATATA